>NC_081554.1:7935499-7957999 GCF_963082655.1 Stomoxys calcitrans
ATCTTTTTTTCGCCAACTACCTCATCCCGACTTTTTACTGCGTTTTATTTTGACTACAGTAAAAACACAAAAAAAAAAAAACAAATAATTGGCTATAATTTTAAACCCCCCAAATGATTGCCTGCATTGAGGCGTGGTTCTGTGCCGTTTCATGTCATCCCAAGGCACACACATAAATGAAAAACTATCAAATGACAATGAGTCTCTCTATGGTCACGGGAAAATCTCGAACATTGAAAACACTTGAAAGCTAAACAGTTGCCAGTTAAAAAAAAAAAAAAAATAAAAAAAACATCCCAGCATTGACATCGACCACATTACGAACGAGAACAACAGCCAACTGAAGCCAAGCTGAAGTAGAATAGAATTTAATGACATCTGTCATTTGTTGCCGTCTGTCGGACTTCGAAGTACTCACCTGACTGATGGAGGCTATCATCATCATAGCTCGATTCCATTGAATGCATTCGAGACCGAAATCTGAAATCGAATCAAAAAAAAAAAAAAATGCGATGAGAAAAAAAACGGCCATCCAACAAACTGTGATTTTGACAACCGCATTGGGGAAAAAAAGTCCAACGCCAAAGCGAAAAACTCTGCTGAAAATTTGCGTTTAAACAGCGTTGACTTTGAACAAACTGTCATTTGAGTTGAAAAATAATAACGAAAATTTCTGTTCACTGCAGCTTGACGGACGGGACGGTTCGCATTAATGGCCGCCACAAGCAGCAGTTGCTGTTGGCCACAGTTGTTGTTGTTGTTGTTGTGCTTGCTGCCAATGCTGTTGCTGTTGTCGCAAATAATTATTTTGTTGTCCAAACTGTTTTGTGCTTTGTTTGTGGCTGCTGCTGCTGCTGTTATTCAATAAACGTTGTTGTTGTTGTTGTTGTCATAGCCACGAGGCTGCAATAAGCCATAATTGGTACACCAAATTAAATGGAGGAAAACGAAAATAGTTTAGTTCTGGGTCGAGAGCGAACTTGCGAACGAAATCTTTATTGAACACAATCAGCTGTACAGGGTATTGCAACTTTGGGCATTTGTTTGCAATGCTTAGAAGGAGAGGTGATGGACATGCCTTAAGTATGACGATCGACTTAGCATCACTTTCTAATTCGATTTAGCCATGTCCTTCTGTGAGTCAATGTATTCTTGTAATCAAGGTACAGGTCGTGTTTGTAGTCCCAGCGTCACGAACTCTTGCTTGTGTCACTTTCTTGACTCAGGGACGAACATTATTGAGGTAGAAAACTGAGGAAATTTCCTGGATGTTTACACAAATTCAGGAACCGTGATCCTGTAGACGCGTATGTAAACCGACATAATTAATATGCGAGATTCCAATGTGCGCCGCTCCTGAAACAGTGCACCTCTTGTCAAAAGCCAGCAGCTGCTTAGTCCTTCTTAGGTCAACGTTAGCCTAGAGTGTCTTAGCAGTCCTGCATCCATGACCAGATCTCCACCTCACTACCGACACTGCCTTGGCGTCTCTGTCTACTATGTTCGGTACTTTGACAAATGACCAGTGTATTCGTCCTTCTTTCCATTTCCAGAAATACCATCATATCAGAGAACCAAAGTCAGCGTTTTGTCATGACCTTGGAGTTCAATAAAAAATGTAAATTAAGCTCTTTAACATTCCACCAAGGAACAAAGGTCCAGGTAGCAGTGACCCGACCAAAGAACAACAAGGAAGCAGGAGCTGACGGGTTATCCGCTGAACTATTTAAGACCGGAGGCGACACGCTGATAAGGCGTATGCATCAGCTTATCTGTGCAATCGGGCTAGAAGAACGCACACCCGATGATTGGAACCTTAGCATACTATGTCCCGTACACCAGAAACAAGACAAGACGGAATGTGCCAATTACAGAGGAATAAGTCTCCTCCCCATGGCATACTAGATTCTAGACCACTTGCGAAAGCAGATAAGGTAGTGCTTGGGGTATTTGAGAGAAAGATTCTTCGTAAAATATACTACGTATGAACCAAGAGCTGTATGAGCTGTATGACGACGATAGCATAGTTACACGCATCAAAATACAACGGCTGCGCTGGCTAGGTCATGTTGTCAGAATGGATGAAGAAGCTCCAGCAAAGAAGTCCTTTGAAGGCAAACACCGTGGGCGTCACGCAAACCGAAAAGACCAAAAGCCCAATGGAAAGATCCAGTGGGGAGAGACACCTCGAAACTTGGTCTCAGAGATTTTAGAATGGAACTAGTGGAACAAATGTTCTGTCATAGCCAATTAAAGTAAATAAAGTAAGGAACAGAGGCAAACATCTCACATATCAATGGGTGCAGTCGGATTCAAGTTTTTAAGCTTAGTAATAAGGGAATTCCTTATAATAGCCGATTTCGAACGGAGTGCCGCAAAGAGACACCTCTTTGGGGCGAAGTTTTAACATGACATAGTACCTCACAAATATCGCCAGCATTAGGAGGGGATAACACATGATGAACATTTTTTCTGATGGTCTCGCCAAAATTTGAACCCAGGCGTTCAGCATCATAGCTGGACATGCTAACCTCTGCCCTACGGTGGCCTCCGAGTTCATTCAGGGCTTGCAAACATTTTGCCGCATTCCACGATCTCACTATTCTCGAATCCAAAGTTTTGAGCGCCGCCAGACTGTTAATACTCGTATATTTTGAGTATAAAATACTTTATTTGCAGCCATTGTACACAGACTTCTGCCTGAAAGGTCGTTCACTCATCCAGTAGTCTCAGCGACGTACCAATATCGAATACCTCTAAAAAGGTTTTCAATCTGTCATTGACTCCATCTTGGAGTCATCAGTGGAGACATAGGTCTCACCTTCCTCAAACGCAGCATACGTCTCCCAATACTCTCTGCCGGGCAGCGAATCCTAAAGATCTTATCCTAAATCAGTCTCGGTCGCAGGTGATCTATCCTCCAGATCCATAGTACCCAGAACAGAACTTTTGCCGTATCCATTCACCTTCAGCAAGCCAATCTCCCTAAGCCTTAGCGAAACCTTTGCGGCACAGTTTCGAATATAGACTTCAATAGACTGCATCGCTTTTAAGCCCTCTTATGGATCTCAATGCTTTCCACTATCTTACACTCCCTGGGTCGAGTCTTCCAATCTTAAGCCTTCCACTAAACCATACATCAACACTGATCATACATTCGAAATTTACCCAAGCACATTGCATTAAGGAACAGGGGCAAACTTCTCACATATCAATGAGTGCTGTCCAATTCAAGTTTAAGCTTCATGATAAGGGACCTTATATTTATAGCCGAGTCGAAACGGAATGCCGCTGGGCGACACCTCTTTGAGGAGAAGTATTTTACATGGATGATATGCCATTTACATGGCACAGATCTTACAACTTTTGCCAGCATTAGGAGGGGTAAACCACCGCTGAAAAGTTTTGTGATCTTCCAGCCAGGATTAGAATACAGGTTTTCCGCGTCAAAAGCGGACAAATACTCTGCGCCAGGGTGGTATTCGACTATATACATGCACATTAGGGTGGGCCAATCTTTAGCGGCTGTCAAAATCGTCAGCTACGAAAAAATCGAGCTTCCTGTTTTGACGACAAAATCGGACGATTTGTTAATATGCGACCAAAAGCCGGATTTTTTCGTTAAAACCCAAAAGCTTGATATTAATGTTGGTCTTATTGGTTCTTGGGCAAAAATGTTTAGAATTTTTCGTAGCTGACGATTTTGACAACCGTCGAAAATTGACCCACTCTAATATACATGCAAATGTAAATTTGCCCATGAACATTCCATTAAGGAACTGGAGCAAACTTCTCACAAATCAATGAGTGCTGTCCTATTCAATTTTAAGCTCATTGATAAGGTACCTTCTTTTTACAGCCGAATCCTTTGGGGAGAAGTTTTTACCTGGCAAAGTACCTCACAAATGTCGCTACCATTAGGAGAGGACAACCACCGCTAAAAAATTTTCTGATGTTCCTGCCAGGATTCGAACCCAGTTGTTTAGCGTCATAGGCGGACATTCTAACCTCTGCGCCACGGTGACCCCCAATGTAGATGTACATCCTAATGCATATGTACATGGTCAAAGGCCACCGTGGCGCAGAGGTTTGCATGTCCGCCTATGATGATCATAACAATTTGATCCAAGCTAATGTAAACCCATGGAAATAGGAGACTTAGGGCGATGGGTGAATGGATAGAGGATAGGAGCAGGTCATACCATCGCGGTATAATCGAGGCGACGATAAGAAACCTGGAAGGAATGGAAGAGGTTGCCGATCGGATACCTGAGACGACACTTGAGGTCAAGTGCGTGGCACTGCTGCCAGCGGCACAATCTTGCATTGAGGGAACTCTAGTAATGTCATTTGGAAGATCATGCTATACGAATGGATTAAAGTTAGAGCACAGAGTGGGCCTGGGGGTCTACATTGAGAACTGTTTTAGATTGCCCGACCATAATACAGTCCTGCAGGTGGAGATCCGGGCGAAATGCGTGAGGTGGTGTGGTGTTAATGCGAGGACTTCGAGTATGAACATCTTTACGGACAGTAAAATGGCCATAGGGGCAATAACAACCAGTACGGTAAGATCGCGAACAATCTTGGAATGAAAGAAGGAGATTAACTCCTTATAAATATAAGGATGACACGACCCGAATCGCTTGGGTTCCGGGCCATAGCGTAGTAACTGGAAAAGAAAAGCAAACGATTTGACAGTGAAGGCCAGAGAACTGCCGTCAATAAACTTGGTTAACCCGAAGCCTTTCGGGTCGACTCAGTCCGAGTTAGGAGCGTGGGAGAGGAATGCGCACGCAACCTTGTGGAACAGCGAAACGGTGGGTAGTACGCCGAAAATCCTATGGGTAGGAGACCCAGATCGTGAGAAGACGAGATTCTTACTGAAAGGAAGTAAGAAGGAGGTCAGTCTAGCTCTCGGTATTATAACGGGACATATAGGACTACGAGCTTACTTATGGAAAATCGGTGCGGCAAGTGACATCATGTGCAGGGCATGTGGGGAAGATGACGAGACGTTGGAGCATTTCCTATGTCATTGCCCCGCTATCGCATCTAACAGATACCGGTACTTAGGTGGGGACACAATACCAGACATGAACCAACTTAGGGGCGTTGCATGGAAAACAATTAAGGATTTTGTAAGTAGCGTGGAATTCCTAAGTTAGATTTTCTTTTCCGAGGTTACTTTTTTTTTGGACCCTCCACCATTGGATGGGGGTATACTAATTTCGTCATTCTGTTTGTAACTCCTCGAAATATTCGTCTAAGAGCCCATAAAGTATATATATTTTTGATCGACATGAAATTTGATGTCGATTTAGCCATGTCCGTCCGTCTGTCCGTCTACCCGTCTGTCCGTCCGTCCGTCTGACCGTCCGTCCGTCTGTCTGTTGAAGGCACGCTAACTTTCGAAGGAGTAAAGCTAGCCGCTTGAAATTTTGCAAGACTATTTCTTATTAGTGTAGGTCGGTTGGGATTGTAAATGGGCCATATCGGTCCATGTTTTCATACAGCTGCCATATAAACCGATCTTGGGTCTTGACTTCTTGAGCCTCTAGAGGGCTCAATTCTTATACGATTTGGCTGAAATTTGGCACGACGTGCTTCGATATGACTTCAACAACTGTGCGAAGTATGGTGCAAAACGGTTCATAATCTGATATAGCTGTCATATAAACCGATCTGGGATCTTGACTTCTTGAACCTCTAGAAGGCGTAATTATTATCTAATTTGGCTGAAATTTTGAACGAACGTTTCTCCCATAACCTCTAACGTACATGTCAAATGCGGTCAAAATCGATCCATAGCCTGATACAGCTCCCATATGGCAACCGATCTCCCTATTTTACTTCTTGAGCCTCTAAAGGGCGCAGTTCTTATCCGATATGGCTGAAATATGGCATGAAGTATTTTGTTTAGACTTCTAACAACTGTACTAAGTATGGTGCAAAACGGTCCATCACCTGATATAGCTGTCATATATCTTTGATCCATCTTTGATCTTGACGTCTTGTGCCTCTAGAGGGCGCAATTATTATCCGAATTGGGTGAAATTTTAAACAACGGCTTCCCCCATAATCTCCAACGTACGGTCAAATGCGGTTCGAATCGGTCTATAGCCTGATACAGCTCCCATATGGCAACCGATCTCCTTAATTTACTTTTTGAGCCTCTAGAGGGCGCAATTCTTATCCGATATGGCTGAAATATGGCTCGACGTGTTTCGGTATGACTTCCAACAACTGTACTAAGTATGGTGCAAAATGGTTCATAACCTGATATAGCTGTCATATAAACCGATCTTGGATCTTGACGTCTTGAGCCTCTAGAGGGCGCAATTATTATCCGATTTGGCTGAAATTTTGTACAACGGTTTTTCCCATGACCTTCAATATACGTGGTCCGAATCGGTCTATAGCCGGGGTGGTGCCCATGGGGTGGATAACCCCCGCACCCTTTTTTTCAACCTAACCTAACCTTATGTAAATCCAGTAAATCATCTTCAGGTTAACTCCCTAATTAGCCGAGTTGGTGGCGTGCTTGGTTTGGTGTCACAAGTGAAAAAATTGTCCAACTTCCCATATCCTATCGAACATCCTACAGCAGGCGTAAAAGACGCACAGGCGCATAATGCTTTCCGTCTTCTTTGATCCGTATTTATCTTCCAGGGCAGTTGCTAATCGAGGACTAGGCCTTATTTTTCAATTTCTCGACAACTGCAGAATTGTTCCGTCCAAATATGTGAGTCTTTCATCCGGCATCGTATGTCTCCCATACAAAATTATTTCAATTGAATACTTTTTAAACCACCCTCGTATATTGCCGTTGGATGTCATTGTTTTTAAAGTAAAAAAAAAAACAACAACAACAATTTACAATTTTTTGTTAACGATTTCATTAAACAAAAGCTTCATTGAGGCTTATATTAAATGCTAAAATTGTCATTACAATTGGTAACACAGCCCCAGACACATACACATACACATACACCCGCTCACACAGGCACGCACATACACTTGGCAATACCTCCAACCGCAGCCAGATCCCAAGCTTATGTGGCCTCAGCTACCAAGTGAGCTTCTTTTTTTTGGGGGGGGGGGGGGGGGGGGGGGGGGGGGGGGTTTATTGGATGGATGGCTTAAACGGCAAGCCAACATCACAGCTCGGTTGCTATTGCTGTAATTGTTCTATGGAAATGGATTCGCAAGTGAACGAAAACTACCAACAAACAAACAAAAGCAGAAAATCAAATTCTCACACATCTACACGCCGAGAGTTGTTTATTTTTCAAGTTCAAATTACAATTCGACCAACTGACGCTAAGTCGGCTGGCTGGCTGGCTGGCTGGCCGGACAGACAGTTAGGTCTCGCTCCATCCTCTCAACCAAGATCAAAGCAAAATTGCATTGGGCCCATGTGCACTCTGAATGGATGCACATTCTATGGCACAGCAAAGGGAAAGAGAGGCAGCTGCTTTGATGGCAGAAGTCCACCGCCAGTTGTGCTGCTGCGGTTGTAAAGGCTCGGCTTACGTAACCCCCTACCATACAAAGCCGTGCAATTGCATGTTCTTCTCACTACGCGCCTTTGTGTCATTTAGAAAAAAAAAAAGAAACACAATTCAGAATCCAATTCGCTTTGTCGCAAAAGAAGCTACAACAAAAAAGAGAGCTCAGCTTAGACAAACTGACATTGTGACACAGAGACCGACATTTTGCCAGCAACAGCACCGGCACCACCGCCACCTCAAACTCTCGCCTGAAATGTAGTTGGACTTGAGCATTCTGAAACGAAAATGAAACGAGAATAAAAAGCAAATATTTGCGGTTTCGAACATGCCTTAGTAGTGAAAATGTTCAAATTTAGAAAAAAGCAAAGCACAGCAGCGGCGAGAAAACAACGGCCACAAAAATTGCTAATGTAACGTTGCTATAGAACAACGAAATTCATTTGTTCAAATGCCATTCGCTGGTGGCTACACTACACTACTACGTGCCGTACGTTGGAAATGAGCTGTTCCCCATGGGCGAAAGGGGGGTTCGGGGTTGTATGACTAGGCTGTTGTGTCATCGAAGAAGACTTGTTGGCAGGTTGTCACTAAAACTTGTCTTGCCTTCTTTACCTTTGCCTTTACCTTCACCTCCTGCAAACGCTTCCACAACACAAAACCCTTGCCAATTCACACACCTTGGACTATGGGAACTAGAATGCATTCCACCTCTATGGCTAACGCCACAATGCCAATCCTTAGCTGAGATCGCATGATTAGATCAGCACACATTTGGGTTATAGCACCAAATACCAAGTGAAACCACAACTAATTCCCAGGATAAGTTTTACTAACAACAAATTTGTACTTGATATTAGGAATCTTTAACTTATTTGGTATTGTAATGGACCAGCCAAATCGGATAATAATTGCGCCCTCTAGAGGCTGAAGACGTCAAGATCCAAGATCGGTTTATATGACAGCTATATCAGGTTATGGACCATTTTGCACCATACTTAGTACAGTTGTTGGAAGTCTTAACAAAACACTTCATGCCAAATTTCAGCCAAATCGGATAGGAATTACGCCCTCCAGAGGCTCAAGAAGTAAAATAGGGAGATCGGTCGCCATATGGGAGCTGTATCAAGATATTGACCGATTCGGACCGCATTTGACAGGTACGTTGAAAGTTATGGGAAAAGGTTTATATGACAGCTATATCAGGTTATGAACCGATTTAAACCATACTTAGTACAGTTGTTGGAAGTCTTAACAAAACACTTCATGTCAAATTTCAGCCAAATCGGATAGGAATTACGCCCTCTAGAAGCTCAAGAAGTAAAATAGGGAGATCAGTTTATATGGGAGCTGTACCAGGCTATGGACCGATTTTGACCGCATTTGACACGTACGTTGAAGGTTATGGGAGAAGACGTTGTTCACAATTTCAGCCAAATCGGATAGGAATTACGCCTTCTAGAGGCTCAAGAAGTCAAGATCCCAGATCGGTTTATATGACAGCTATATCAGGTTATTAACCAATTTGAACCATACTTTGGACAGTTATTGGAAGTCATGCCGAAACATGTCGTGCCAAATTTCAGCCAAATCGGATGAGGATTGCGCCCTCTAGTGGCTCAAGAAGGAAAGACCCAAAATCGGTTTATATGGCAGCTATATCAGGTTATGAACTGATTTCAACTATACTTAACACAGTGGTTGGAAGTCAAAACAGAACACTTCACGCAAAATTTCAACCAAATCGGATGAGGATTGCGCCCACTAGTGGCTCAAGATGGAAAGACCCTAAATCGGTTTATATGGCAGCTATATCAGGTTATGTACCGATTTCCACCATTATTCGCACAGTTATACCGAAATATGTGATGCCAAATTTCAGTCAAATCGGATGAGGATTGCGTCCTCTAGTGGCTCAAGAAGTCAAGACCCAATATCGGTTTATATGGTAGATATATCAAAACATGTACCGATTTGGCCCATTTACAATCCCAACCGACTTACACTAGTAAGAAGTATTGGGGAGAGGGTTAGGGATAGAGATAGAGACAGGGATAGGGATAGGGATAGGGAGAGGGATAGGGATAGGGATGGGGATAGGGAGAGGGATAGGGATGGGGATAGGGATAGGGATAGGGATAGGGATAGGGATAGGGATAGGGATAGGGATAGGGATAGGGATAGGGATAGGGATAGGGATAGGGATAGGGATAGGGATAGGGATAGGGATAGGGATAGGGATAGGGATAGGGATAGGGATAGGGATAGGGATAGGGATAGGGATAGGGATAGGGATAGGGATAGGGATAGGGATAGGGATAGGGATAGGGATAGGGATAGGGATAGGGATAGGGATAGGGATAGGGATAGGGATAGGGATAGGGATAGGGATAGGGATAGGGATAGGGATAGGGATAGGGATAGGGATAGGGATAGGGATAGGGATAGGGATAGGGATAGGGATAGGGATAGGGATAGGGATAGGGATAGGGATAGGGATAGGGATAGGGATAGGGATAGGGATAGGGATAGGGATAGGGATAGGGATAGGGATAGGGATAGGGATAGGGATAGGGATAGGGATAGGGATAGGGATAGGGATAGGGATAGGGATAGGGATAGGGATAGGGATAGGGATAGGGATAGGGATAGGGATAGGGATAGGGATAGGGATAGGGATAGGGATAGGGATAGGGATAGGGATAGGGATAGGGATAGGGATAGGGATAGGGATAGGGATAGGGATAGGGATAGGGATAGGGATAGGGATAGGGATAGGGATAGGGATAGGGATAGGGATAGGGATAGGGATAGGGATAGGGATAGGGATAGGGATAGGGATAGGGATAGGGATAGGGATAGGGATAGGGATAGGGATAGGGATAGGGATAGGGATAGGGATAGGGATAGGGATAGGGATAGGGATAGGGATAGGGATAGGGATAGGGATAGGGATAGGGATAGGGATAGGGATAGGGATAGGGATAGGGATAGGGATAGGGATAGGGATAGGGATAGGGATAGGGATAGGGATAGGGATAGGGATAGGGATAGGGATAGGGATAGGGATAGGGATAGGGATAGGGATAGGGATAGGGATAGGGATAGGGATAGGGATAGGGATAGGGATAGGGATAGGGATAGGGATAGGGATAGGGATAGGGATAGGGATAGGGATAGGGATAGGGATAGGGATAGGGATAGGGATAGGGATAGGGATAGGGATAGGGATAGGGATAGGGATAGGGATAGGGATAGGGATAGGGATAGGGATAGGGATAGGGATAGGGATAGGGATAGGGATAGGGATAGGGATAGGGATAGGGATAGGGATAGGGATAGGGATAGGGATAGGGATAGGGATAGGGATAGGGATAGGGATAGGGATAGGGATAGGGATAGGGATAGGGATAGGGATAGGGATAGGGATAGGGATAGGGATAGGGATAGGGATAGGGATAGGGATAGGGATAGGGATAGGGATAGGGATAGGGATAGGGATAGGGATAGGGATAGGGATAGGGATAGGGATAGGGATAGGGATAGGGATAGGGATAGGGATAGGGATAGGGATAGGGATAGGGATAGGGATAGGGATAGGGATAGGGATAGGGATAGGGATAGGGATAGGGATAGGGATAGGGATAGGGATAGGGAGAGGGAGTGGGTGTGGTGGTGGAGACCGAAAAAGTCTTATCGACTAGTGATCCGCCCCATCAGCCACCTTAGGCTCTTACAGAAACCAACAATGACTAGGGGGAGTAGAAAGGCTGTAAAGATCTTAGACAAGGAAAGAGGAATTCATCCATAATTCTTTGCCTTCTCCCCGGCATCGCGGCATTAGCACAGAATATGCTCTACAGTTTCCATCTCCTTCTCATTTTTACAGACCCTGTAGAAATCTTCCTCCTACAGAGATCATAGTGATGTTAACGACCAGACATCGTAGTGGTCGGTCAGGATTTCCACCAACAATCCAAGGTCGCGTTTTACTAGCACCAGGACAATAGAAGTCCTCGTTCCCGAGAACCACGGTCACAGGGACTTGGCCACCTTGCAGCTCGCAGCGCCAGCCCCCACTATTCCAAACAGCCTGCAAAGAGGGGGTTACACCATCATCAAACCTGGTCGGACCGTCAGCCTTCTCGGTCCCGACCACTCCTAGATGCCCCGTTACCCAGCACCATCTGATAGTAGCCTCAAAACGTCAGAGGCCTTCAAAAGCCTCGACTTCACATGACCCGCAACCAGGGCCTTCGGTACCGCTTGACTGTCCACAAAAATCATGACATTCTGGTCTGATGCTCGACAGTCTCCAATTATTTCTTAAGTGCAGGGACCGTCCAGAAATCCTCCTTGTCCTGTGCCCATCGCGATATAAACGACCTGCCAACGAAATGGCGGTTCAGGACTCCCACCAGCAATCACAGGTCGTGCTTTCCGAGCACAAGGACAATCAACCTCCTCGTTTTCGAGTACCTCAGCCAAAGGGCGTTGATCGTCCTAAAGCTCGCATGGTCAACGTTCGCTAAGTGTGCGCTTCTCCATAGTAGGCATCCACTATCCTAAACTGTTAGCACAAAGGAAGGTTCACCATAGCCGTAGCCCTCCCACATCCATCCGCGAACCGAACCTGGTCAGCGCGCCAGTAGCCAAGTTTCCCGCCACCAATTGATGGCCTGAAACCCAGCACAATCCGACAGCAAACCCTATAAAGTAAAAATAAATATTCTTGATCGTCATGACATTTTAAGTCGATCTAGACGATCTGGGATCTTGACTTCTTCAGCCGTTAGAGAGCACAATTCTTATTCGATTTGGCTAAAATTTTGCATGAGGTGTTTTATTATGACTTGCAACAACTGTGCTGAGTATAGTTCAAATCGGTCCATAAGCTGATACAGCTGTCATATAAACCGATCTGGGGTCTTGACTTCTTGAGCCACTACAGGGCGCAATTATTATCCGATTTAGCTGAAATTTTGTATGAGGTGTTTTATTATGACTTCCAACAACTGTGCTGAGTGTAGTTAAAATCGGTTGATAACCTGATGTAGCTGCCATAAAACCCGATTTGGGGTCTTGGCTTCTTCAGCAGCTAGAAGGCACAATTATTATCCGATTTAGCTAAATTTTGAAAAATTTTGCATAAGTCATAATAAAACGCTATGACTTTTAACTGATGTGCTAAGAAAAGTTGAAATCGGTTTATAACCTGATATAGCTGCCATATAAACCGATCTGAGGTCTTGACTTCTTGAGCCACTAGAGGGAGCAATTTTTATCCGATTTAGCTGAAATTTTGCATGAGGTGTTCTGTTATGACTTTCAATAATTGTGCGAAGAATAGTTGAAATCGGTCCATAACCTGATATAGCTGTCATATAAACCTAGATGGGATCTTGATTTCTTGAGCGTCTAAAGGGTGTAAGTATTATCCGTTTTGGCTGAAATTTTGTACAATGACTTCTCTCATGACCTTTAACATACATGTCGAATATGGTATGAATTGGTTTATAGCCTTATACAGCTCTCCTATAAACCGATCTCCCTGTTTTACTTCTTCAGCCCCTAAAGTGCGCAATTCTTATTAAATTTGGCTAATATTTTACACAATGGCTTCTACTATGGTCTCCAATATTCAATTCAATTATGGTCTGAAATGAAGCATAGCTTGATATTGTTCCAATAACATAGCAATTCTTTTCGTTTATCCTTTGTTTGCCTAAAAAGAGATACCGTGGAAAGAGCTCGACAAATGCGATCCATGGTGGAGGGTATAAAAGATTCGGCCCGGCCGAACTTATGTTTTACATGCAGCATGCACCGATTTTGCCTATTTACGAATCGAATAGAACTACAACCATTTGAAGTATTTGTGCAAAATTTCGAGTGGCTAGCTTGCCTTGTTCGAAAGTTGGACTGGTTTAGACAGACAAATGAACAGACAGACGGACGGACATCGTTGCATATACCTTCCAGAGATTGAGACCTTTATTTCGAATTTGACTTTCTGCTAATGACATTTAAATTGGGAGGGGATGTTTTTTTTTCAAAGCAAAGAAACTGATATAAATGCAAGCATTGCGTAGTAAGCCAAGAATTGGAACTAGTCATTGTTGCGCCATTCATCCGTCTATGGTGGAATTCTAATCAATATTCCATTCATTCACAATGGACAAATACGAGTATCGTTCTTTGTTTCAACTTTCTTTCCATTCAACTATTTCGCTCTCTTGCATTTGTTGTTGTTGTTGTTTTGCATTATGAGTAATTTGTTGTGTTTTGCAGTTTGCATTGCATGTTCCCGTGTAATTTTGTGTGTAATTGCTTTCAATTATTTTCTTTAAGCTTGTTTTTTTTTACTTCCCGTGATAAAATAAGAATTACTACAACAACAACAACAGAATACATCGAAATAACACTTTAAGAAGGAAGAGACTCATGTGATTGCTTAGTGCAAGCACATCTGCGCAATTGTTGTGCAAAATAAAGTTCTGACTTAATTACAAAATCACGTCTGTGGCCATTGATGATTGATGACGGCATCATCGATAGTCCCGAGGCCTGTTCCTCCACCTACCTTTCCATTCCATTCCTTGTTGAATTGGTTTGGATTATTGAAGTGTTTCACCACTTTGTCTTTATTTCTTGTTTTTGCTTTTGTTTTTCTATACTCAGCGACTATTCTCGGAAGCGATTGTAAGCCATGTGAGTAATGACACGGAAATTATGAAAGTTTAATCCAATTAAACAAAGTGTTATTGTTTATATCTTTCGAATACTTAACAAAAACATTCACTGCACTACATGATGAATTAATTGCAAAGGTCCTAAATTATGAGTAAAAAATAAAAGAAAAAATAAGGCATTCATAAAAACCAAGTAAAAGCGTGCTAAGTTCGGCCGGGCCGACTCTTATATACCCTCCACCATGGATCGCATCTGTCTAGTTCTTTTCGCGGTATCCTTTTTTGGGCAAACATATGATAAAAGAAAAAAAAATGCTATAATATTGGAGCTATATCAACTTATGGTCCGATGGTCCGGACCATAATTAAACTGAATGTAGAAGTCTTTGTATAAAATTTCATCCAATTCGAAGATTGAAAAATTGAGCCCTTTAGGGGCTCTAGAAGTGAAATAGGGTGATCTGTTTGAATGGGAGATGTATCAGGCTATAGACCGATTCAGACCATAATTGACATGTATGTTGAAGGTCATGAAAGACGTCGTTGTATAAAATTTAAGCCAAATCGGATTATAATTGCGACCTTTAGAGGCTCCAGAAGTCAAGATCCCAGATCGGTTTATATGACAGCTATATCATATAATGAACCAATTAAAACCATATTTGACAAAACTATTGGAAGTCATAACAAAACACATCATGCAACATTTCGGCCAAATCGGATGTGAAATGCGCCCTCTAGAGGCTCAAGAAGTCAATATCCCAGATCGGTTCATATGGCGTTATATCAGGTTATTAACCGATTTGATCCATACTTGGCAAAGTTGTTGGATATCATAACAAAACACGTCGTGCAAAATTTCATTCCAATCGGATAAGAATTGCGCACTCTAGAGGCTCAAGAAGTCAAGGTCTCAGATCGGTTTATATGGCAGCTATATCAAAACATGGACCGATATGCCCCATTTATAATCCCAACCGACCTACACTACAAAGAAGTATTCGTGCAAAATTTCAAGCGGCTAGCTTTACTCCTTCGAAAGTTAGCGTGCTTTCGACAGACAGATGGACGGACGGACATGGCTAGATCGACCTAAAATGTCTGTCATGGGGTCTCAGAGGAATATTTCGAGGAGTTACAAACAGAATGACGAAATTAGAAGACCCCCATCCTATGGTGGAGGGTATAAAAATGCGAAACAAGTAAACTAACTAACCAACACCAACTAAAATAAAAACAAGCAAAAACGCATTAAGTTTGGCCGTAAAAATATCCAAAAATAGGCCGATCTTAATCATATTTGGTTCAGGTACCGAGAAGCCTTATGCAAGTAACACTTCCAAGTTTCAACGGAATGGTGCTTAAGCCCGTTTCGTTTCGTTTCATTTCATATCATTTCATTTCATTTCCTTTCATTTAATTTCATTTCATTTCATTTCATTCCATTTCATTCCATTTCATTCCATTTCATTCCATTTCATTCCATTTCATTCCATTTTATTCCATTTCATTCCATTTCATTCCATTTCATTCCATTTCATTCCATTTCATTCCATTTCATTCCATTTCATTCCATTTCATTCCATTTCATTCCATTTCATTCCATTTCATTCCATTTCATTCCATTTCATTCCATTTCATTCCATTTCATTCCATTTCATTCCATTTCATTCCATTTCATTTCATTTCATTTCATTTCATTCCATTTCATTCCATTTCATTCCATTTCATTCCATTTCATTCCATTTCATTCCATTTCATTCCATTTCATTCCATTTCATTCCATTTCATTTCATTTCATTTCATTTCATTTCATTTCATTTCATTCCATTTCATTCCATTTCATTCCATTTCATTCCATTTCATTCCATTTCATTCCATATCATTCCATTTCATTCCATTTCATTCCATTTCATTTCATTTCATTTCATTTCATTTCATTTCATTTTATTTCATTTCATTTCATTTCATTTTATTTTATTTTATTTTATTTTATTTTATTTTATTTTATTTTATTTTATTTTATTTTATTTTATTTTATTTTATTTTATTTTATTTTATTTTATTTTATTTTATTTCATTTCATTTCATTTCATTTTATTTTATTTTATTTTATTTTATTTTATTTTATTTTATTTTATTTTATTTTATTTTATTTTATTTTATTTTATTTTATTTTATTTTATTTTATTTTATTTTATTTTATTTTATTTTATTCCATTCAAATCCATTTCATTCCATTCGATTTCATTCCATTCGATTTCATTCCATTTCATTTCATTCCATTTCTTTCCATTTCATTTCATACCGTTTCATTTTATTTCATTTAATTTCATTCCTTTCCATTCCATTCCATTCGATTTCATTCCATATCATTCCATTCCATTTCGTTCCATTTCACTCCATTCCATTTCATTCTATTTCATTTCAATTCATTTCATTTCATATCATTCCATTTCATATCATTCCATTTCATTTCATTTCATCTCATTTCTTTTCATTTCATTTCATTTCTTTTCTTTTCATTTCTTTTCATTCCATTCCATTCCATTCCATTCCATTCCATTCCATTCCATTCCATTCCATTCCATTCCATTCCATTCCATTCCATTCCATTCCATTCCATTCCATTCCATTCCATTCCATTCCATTCCATTCCATTTCATTCCATTCCATTTCATTCCATTTCATTTCATTTCATTTCATTTCATTCCATTCCATTCCATTCCATTCCATTTCATTCCATTCCATTCCATTCCATTCCATTCCATTTCATTTCATTTCATTTCATTTCATTTCATTCCATTTCATTCCATTTCATTCCATTTCATTCCATTTCATTCCATTTCATTCCATTTCATTCCATTTCATTTCATCTCATTTAATTCCATTCCATTCCATTTTATTTTATTTATTTTTTAAAAAAAAATTTTACCCCCTCCTTTTAAACCTACTGTAATTCGTTCGGCCTTTCAGCTACTGTCGATGGCCATGATTTGTTTTCCACAAGTTTTGTGGCAAGGATGCCCAAGAATTGGCCAACAAATCACACAATTAAAATCTCATCCATTCATTTAATTTAGTTTAAGTCCCGAACAAAAAAAATTGCTCAGTAAACAAGGCAACTACAGAAAAAAACGAGAAACAAGAGAAAAAATTAATGTAAAGAAGCGGAATATTTGGTTTTTTTTTTTGGGAGGGCAACCGTATTAAAAACAACAGCTACCTACCATGTTTCAACCAACCAACCATCCATCCATGTCCAAAAGTGGACCTACCACAAGGTTAACAACATTTTTAGATGCCCTCAGCGATGAAGAAGACGATGAAGAACAAGGGCTACAAGAAATCATTTTGGATCTTGACAAACACACGGAAAAACGTTACACCACAAAAAAAGGGGGCAGTTCCTTGGCGTTGATGTCTTTCACATTTGAATGCTTCCTTTATTGCTCCTCAATTGAATCCAGTTGTTTGGCTTTATTTCATACATTGTACCTAAAACTGGTCACGGAGGCTATCGTGTTGCCTGGCTTATGGTAATGGCCTGTTTGATTTGCACCAAAAACCCACACTCGCCAGCACCAAGGGCTATTTTTGCGGTCTCTTTTTTGGCGGCTTGCGAAAAGAATGATGAAGGAAACTGTTCTAGAGGACTTTTAGGAAACTCTTCCTACTTTTTGTCATTTGGGGCAGCAAGTGATTGCCAAGCAGGTTGTTAAGCAACATGTTTTCGATATTTCATCATGAGTTTAGGAACATTGTTTCGCCTTTCTGGGCGTTAATGAATTTGAATGGCTTTATAATGATGTTGTGAAAAACTTCAACTTTCACTTGAAGGTATGACAGCCTTAATTATGGCATTCATGAAACAAAGATGCAAAGAAGAATTGAAATAAGGAACCTACACCTTTGGCAATAGTGTAGGAATGATGAAACTCGTTTTTTGCCAAATATACTATCCAAAGAAGGGAAGCTGACTTTTTTTTGACTTAAAAAAAATCCTAATTGCAATTTTGATGATTATAGAATCATTTATCGATTTTCCCTTTTATGATGCAGTTGAGAACGTTTGTAGTCCAACCAATTACACTTACCCTTATTCCACCTTACTTACCTTTTTCATAGAATCAAATTGGGCTGAAAATGCTTGCCAATTGTTATTGGCTGTATGCTAAATGCATGTTTTTCACTTCATGTCTCTTTGGTTTTTTTTTTGCAACTTTTCCATTTCAGTTGCAATCCGTAGTCGATTTTGTTGTGTTTTTTTTTTTCAGAATCAATGACCATGAAAATAAATTAGAGCAAATTATTGTACAACTCATCCGCAGCGACAACAGTGAGTATCAGTAGCTGCACCATCAGCCACCAATTGCACAGCAGCAAAGTCAGAAATATCATCAACAACAACACCCGCGTCAAATAAAATCGCCATACCAGTGCCAAGCAGCCCCGCATGAAATCGGCATATTATTCTCACATCGCATAGTAGAGTTGGGAGGGAGTCTCCTCTGACCATCCCTCCCTTCATTTTTTTTTTGTATTCATGGACTGTTAACACATTTATTTACAGATATATATACTGATATGTATGTATTTGCACTATTTCCACACACACATACTCATGGAGAGACAGACATTCACACAAGTGCATATTGTGGCTCTTTTACGCATCGCATTTTGTTGCTTTGCCATAAATCACTGATGCAACGATGCATTTGAAATTCGAAATTCTATGGAGATGACACCAGAACATGGTCTATGGCCAATTGCAATGAAAAAACTGTTTTTTTTTTATGGAATTCATTAACGATTACACAACAGTTTGCAGCAAAGAGATCAACCTTTATAAAGGAATTAAATTTTTTAATTCTAGGGGCTATAGAAGGCTTATTTGGAGATCGTTTTATATGGGAGCTATATCAGATAGCAAATAGATTTGGACAATACTGGGTACGATTGTTGAAAAACGTAACGGAACACTACGTGCAGAATTTCAGACCGTTTCAGACCATAATTGGAACAATTGTTGGAAGTCGTAACGGAACACAACGAGCTTCTTGGGACCCAAGATGTCAAGTCGAGCTATATCCAGATCTGAACTGGGATAGCTAATCTGAAATCCCCAACGACCTACACTAATGAGAAATATCTGTGCAAAATCTCGAGTGGCTAGCTTTACGGTCGACCTCTTTCTGAAGAGTGCTCCACATCGTACTCAATAGTCGTTGGGTATTTAGAGCACCTTAGTCAATTTGATGAAGTGTTGATTTTTTTTTAATAAATCAGATTTGGACAATACTGGCCACGATCGTTGAAAATCGTAACAAAACACAATGTTCTGAAATTCTCAGCCTGATCGGGTTACAATTGCAGTTTCTAGGATATAGCTATCAAATAGACCGATCTGGCGATTCAGGGTCTTAAGCCTGTAAAAGCTGCATTTTTTGTCCGATTTCGCTGAAACTTGAAACAGGAAGTTGTAGTAGGGGCCCCGATATTCAAACCGAATATGGCCATATAGACCGATATACCGCTTAAGGGTCTTATGTCCATAACAGGCTCATTATCCGATTTCGATGAAATTGGAAGCTGTGTGTTGTTTTGAGACTCCCGACATCCGATCAGTCTATATTCAGATCAGTCTATATTCAGATATAGCTGCCATGTAGAGCAATCTGCCGATTGAGGGGTTTCAGCCCATAAAAGCTGCATTTGTAACCTGATTGAGCTGAAAATTTCAAACAGTGAGTGGCTTTAAGCCTTCCGTATCAAAACTAAATATGGTCCTGATCAGACAATATTTGGATATGGCTACCATATAGACCGATCTGCCGATTGAGGGTCTTAAACCCATAAAAGCCGCAATTATTATCCGATTTCACTGAAATTCGAAATAGTGAGTTGATTAAAGCCTCCCGATATCCGTATAGCTGCCATATAGACCGATTTGCCGATTAAGGGTCTTAAGCTCATATAAGCTGCAAGCTCATATAAGTGTATATGGGAGCTATATCAGGTTATACACCGATTCAGCCACCATTGTTGGAAATCGTAACGGAACACTATGTGCTTCTAGGGGTCCAATATGCCGAAGGACCATTTTATATGATAGATATATCCAGATCTGATTCGAGATAACTTCTCTACAATCCCCAGTGATCCAACCCCCATTTGCATATTACTATGGAGATATGGTAGTGGAGTTATTATGAAAGAGGATGAATAATTTATTCATGGTGGTGGCTATACAAAGTTCGGAACTTAACACGTTTTTACTTGTTTCAGATGTTGTCGCCAGGATTCGAACCCAGGCGTTCAGCGTCATAGGTGGACATACTAACCTCTGCGCTACGGTGACCTCCCTATAAATAGATGTGAATGCAAATTTCCATATGAACATTCCATTAAGGAACAGGGGAGAACTTCTCACATATCAATGAGTGCTGTCCGATTCAAGTTTAAGCTCAATGATAAGGGGCCTCCTTTTCATAGCCGAATCCGAACGGCGTCCCGAATTGCAATACCTCTTTGTGGAGAAGTTTTTACATGGCTGCCATACCAAATGGTACAGTACCTCACAAGTGACGCCAGCATTAGGAGGGGATAACCACTGCTAAAAATTTGTTCGATGTTCTCGCCAGGATTCGAACCCAAGCATTCAGCGTTATAGGTGGACACACTAACTTCTGCACTATGGTGACGTCCCCATAAATAGATACAGCCCCCTTATAAAACGATCCTCGTATTTTACTTCTTGAGCCCCAAGAAGCCTAAATTGTCATCCAATTCGGCTGAAATTGAGCACAGTGTGTTTTGATGCGACTTTCAATTGCCGTGCTAAGTGCGGTTCATAACCTGACATAGCTTCCATATAAACCGACCACCCAATTTGAAAACTTGAGTTCCTCAAAACCGGAATATTTGGCCGATTTGGCACGACCGTGTCAAGTATGGTTTAAATTGGTCTGTAAGCTGTTATAGCTCCCCTGAAAACCGATCTCCCGTTTAGTCTTCTGCTGCCCCTAGAAGCGTCAATTTGAACATACAGGGTGGCTGATGAAAGCCGCTACCAAAAAAAAATGTAATAACTTTTTTTCTATTTAATAATAATAATTTAATAATTAATTTAATTAATTAATTAATTAATTTAATTAATAATAATTTAATAATTAATTTAATAATTTAATTTAACATGAATAAAAGAAAAATGTATTCCATACACCGAAAAAAAAATGTAGCAATATTCATCATTGTAGCAATATTCATCAGCCACCCTGTAGAGTATACACATGTCCTTCAACTAAGTCAAATTCTGTCGATTTATAGCAGAATTAATGGATGTGGCTTCCCAATATTCGTCGCGGCCATACATTCTTACTTGATTTTTTTTCTTAAAAATTTGACTGGGCTTATGAAGTAATTAAAATGTTGATCAGAATGTTCTAAGGTCACGATAAGTTAGAATGATATAACCTGGTTTTATTGCTTCCACTAGACCTAAGACTTACTAAGAGTACTGGAAATTTTACATATCTATTGATCGAATGAGATTTTTAACAAACATGGTCACCACACCAATACCATAATCGACGCCAACGTCATAGACTACAACAGCATTATCATCACCATCATCATGACCATTATTGGCAAAGTTGTATTTAGTTTTTAACCATAAAGTGTTAACGAGATGTGTTAATAGCATCAATGCCAACGTAAGTAAAGATGTAAAAAAATAACCTCAAGATTTTTCATTTTACTGTAATTCCATTTTATTTTCCAACACATTGTGCTCTACAGAAGATGAGGTAATACACATCAATTTGCTTCATATCTAGACGAGCAGTTTTAAAGATGGCTGATATTTACCATAGGATATCGGGAATTGCTTTATAAACATAAAGAGTGCTTCAATTTAGACCATACATGATAAATTAAAACAAGTAAGAGTGTGCTAAGTTCGGCCAGGCCGAATCTTATATACCCTCCACCATGGATCGCATTTGTCGAGTTCTATGCGCGGTATCTCTTTCAAGGCAAACAAAGAGTAATGAATAAGAACTGTTATGTTTGTGGAGCTATATCAAGCTATATTCCGATTTGGACCATAAATGAATGCTGAACATTGCAGAAGTCATTGTGTAAAATTTCAGTTCATTCGGATAAGAATTGCGCCTTAAAGGGGCGCAAGAAGCAAAATCGGGAGATCGGTTTATATGGGAGCTGTATCAAGCTATAAAACGATTCAGACCATATTCGACACGTATGTTGAAGATCATGAAAGAAGCCGTTGTACA